>NC_137974.1:820000-847500 GCF_963924665.1 Micromys minutus
GTCTTTGTATTTTGTGCTCTTCTACCTGGGTAGCAGTTCAGGCTCAAATTGTGCCGTCACCATTTCAGAAGGGAGGTGAAGCAGCCAAGGGGTGTGATTAGGGTACTCATGGGTAGAGATGGGTTCTGTTTGCAAAATGCACCGTGGCCAGTCCAGACCTTTCTCCTCTGGTTTCTACTTCAGCACACACTTGTGAAAGACACTGGATCTTTTCACAGGATGATTTTCCCTACCATGGGGCCTTCTGAATTGTTTTCATGTGACCCAGAGGGCTTCAGCAAACAAGGCAAAGCCGGACATAAAGCCAAGCAGTAGACAGAGCACAGGAGGATAAGGGTCCTATCTGCAAAACATGGTCCAGGGAGCACTGAGCTACAGATAGAGGAGAGAAATGGGACCTGTCACTCATCAAGACTCCAAAGGGTCCATAGGCTTGAGATCTTCCACACAGACACATGGATGGTGAAATTTCAGACACCTCATTACTGCAGCCTGGAAAAGCAGGAAGTTCCAAAAGAGGTTTGCAAAGCATTACACTAGGAGAACCCCAGACCATGGCTGTGACGAGAGATGTAGAGATCCCTAAGGGAGTGAGGTGTGAGGCAGAAACCTGCTGTTCTGTCAGTCCTTAGATTGTGTTAGCAATGTTAACTCCCACATGCCAACAGAACTCTCCGTCTAACTTCTTCAAATTGACATATGGTCTATAAAAATTGATGTCTAAAGGTCCAGATTGGAAGAAAAAATATTTTTATATTGTAAATATTGGTGACTAAGTGGCTGTTTCATTTAATGGTCATGCCCAGGAGGTATTTGCTTGCTTAATTAATTAACTAATTAATTAATTCCTCTACTTGGAGTCACAGGGCTTCCTCTAGATACTCTGCTGTCTAATATACATCCCCAGCCTTTGCCTTTCTTTGTGTTTGTCACCGTCATTGATTCTGGAAGCTACTGCTGGTATAATTGTATTCAGTTGTTGGTTAGCCTCTTTGTAATGTAAAAATTCAGACTGGGGAGAAGCATCCAAAAATTGGGTCATTTCCCTGCGTGCTTCTGTTAGCGACTATGTGCCCAGACAGAAATTAGGTTTGTGCAGACACAGCCTCTGAATTTACTAACAAGATTTTGTTGTAAATCCTGAAAGGTGGTTTATGTTTATAAGTGCCTCCTAACATTTTTCCCTCTTTGGGTTTCTTTTTTATACATGTTAACCAGAGGGTTTGGAAACCCGAGGATGCTTGGGAAAATGTTAGCAAGTACTGGAATGTAGCCAGCTTGTGTTCAGCTTGGAAATGTGAATACACGCTCACAGGTGAGAAAGAGGGCAGCTAGCATGTCTCTATCTACCACGCGTCCCCATAAATTCACATGAGCTGTCCTGCAAAGTTCACCCGGGTACCAACACTGAATGGCACGCCTTTTCTTCGTAGTCTGTGAGTGAATGTGGGGATGACAGCTCCAGGAATTACAGAATTGAGGAGAGGGAAAGCGCCAGCGCTGTTCTCATCCTGAGCTCAGCTGTAGCAAACCGGAAGTCCATCTCCGGGCAGCTTCCTCTGGGCTCAAATGGCAGGCAGATGCTCGGAGCCCTTGTGCTCAGGTATGTCAGAATTGTGAACTGAACCAAGGACAGTTTTGATTTGTAGCCCACACTTTGACCTCTCTCTGGTGGACTTGTTCCTAACTCGCCCCTTTCACTCAGATTGCCTCCATCTTGGCCCTCGGCTCCCAATTGCATGTCGATCTTAAGAATATCCTCCGTATTTTTAAAAACGTCCTCTAGAGATTGAGTTTCAGATGGAGGGATGGGAAAGAAACAGATTGGAGGCTGGGATCACTGGAAAGGCCTCTGGGAGGTTGACCTATTGACGATTTGGGGGCACAAAAATGACAAACCTTGACTTGGGAGATTTATAGTTCTAGGAAGACCACACATGTCTCTCCAGGGCCAATCTTTACATGGGTGAGGGCAAGTTAAAATGAATAAAGAAGCAAATTTAAAGGGGTCAAGGGTCATGAGAGCAGGATTGAGCTACTCTGCCTATCCAGGGAGCCAGGCTTTGGTGGCAGTCAGACAATTTAAAACCAATTGTGTTTTATGAAGTCAAAATCTTTTATATACCAGATGTTGCGGCTCCATGTTGGATAACCAGCAGCCATTTGTCTGTAAAGGCTGTCTCCAGCCCGTGAGCTTCTGGGTTTTCATGATGAAGCAGTGAGCTATGTTGGCAGGCTTGAGAGGTGCTTCCTAAAACTGTCTCCCAAGCCCTGCAGAGCCCTTAGGATTCCTAGGCATGGAAACGTTTTAATCAATAGGTGACTACCACTAGGTATTGCCCATGAACCTTCCTTATCTAGGCCAGAGCTTCTTGACCTCAGGTGTTGGATCTTTCTGTTTAAGCTTGAATTTTAAATTTAGTTTATTTTCTTAAAGAATTCTTTGCAAAATTTCAAGAAGTAATAGATTGAAGATCACATAAAATTTCAGCTTTGGAGATATCTTATTAAAGAGGTGATCGTAAACCCAACTCCATGCTTTCTTTTGATCTCTTAACTATAGCTACGAGAATTTTAAAATTATGTATATGGTTCATAATGTATTTCTAGAGGTAACAATTACTTCTCTGACTTTTTTTTTCTTTTCGATGCTAAGCGCTTAGCTCAGGGGCTTTCATTCTGGGTCAGATCTCTGCTACATATCTACCTCTCCCACCCACACATTTGATACGATAGAGAAATCAGAAGGAACCATGAGGAGAGAGAGGTGGCTCGGAGGAGAAGGTACTTACTGTGCAAGTATGAGGACCCAGGTTACAACCCTAAGGCTCTCAGAGAAGCAGACTTTCAGAGTGTGTGGTGGGCAGAGAGGAGAGCTCCAGGTTCAGAAAGACATGGTATCTCAAAAAGTAAGATGAAGGGGCTGGAGAGATGGCTCAGTGGTTAAGACCACTGCTCTTCCAGAGGTCCTGAGTTCAATTCCCACCAACCACATGGTGGTTCACAACATCTATAAGGGGATCAGATCCTCTCTTCTGGTGTGTCTGAAGACAGCTCCAATGTACTCATACAAATAAAATAAATAAATCGTTTTTTAAAAAAAGTAAGATAAAGAGTGGGCTGTGCAGATTCTTACCATTGACCTTGACTTCCACACATGCCTACATAGGCATGTGCACTTTCACATGTATGTACATATGTGTACACATTCACATGTATGTACATGTGTGTGTACCTTCACCTTCACATTAATGTACACACAAAGACATATTATCAGGTGAAAAACTAATTTAAATATTTTCATTGGTTCAGGATATTTTGATTATTTGATTATTTAAATAATGGGATATTTGGAATATTTATGGAATATAAGTATAATTAATACTTTGCTAATATAAAGAAATGTATAATCCCACCGAATAGATAGGCCTGCTAACCAGGTTCGTTAGTACCTAGTTTTACACAGTTTATTGTTTCACTTCATACACACACATATATGTATCATGTGCCCTAATTATATTCCCTCCAAATATCCTATCTGTTTCCTCCCCTTCTCCCACAAACCCCTTCTTTCCAGTGCTTTCCAGCTTTTTGTGTCTCATTCCAGTTGTTTGTAAATGTTACACTAGAAGTGCCAACCTCAGATCTACATGATGAGTGATTGTTGGCCCATATCGGCAACACAAAAGTTAGGGCTGTTAACAAGCCATGGGCCCATGATGTTTGGAGCAAGAAACAGTCTTGATTTTTGTAGATTTGAAAAGGGAAAGGCACATCGTGATATCTGGTTAGAATAAGTGTCTTGAACAAAATTATACAGAATCAATATAATCTTAGGGACTAATCCAACTCACATACTTGCTTCAACCCAAATCCACAAACAGAAGTGAGCAAGGGGATTGCCAAGTCCAGTCTTGTCCTTGAATCTGGCAGCGTTCATGTCTTGCTTTGGAAAGGCTCACCCTGACCTCTGGGCTCCAGCTGCTGGAGTCTTGCTAAGTCGGTTACATTTCTGTAATATGTTTTAATCTCTTGTTGGTCAAGTTTTCTAATGGTTATATTGAGCAACGCATTTTTTGGTGTCTGTTCTTAAGAGGAATGTGACTTGTCCCTACCTTTCTAAATCCTTGCATGACGCCAGGGACTGACCTAACCGAGGCATCAAAGGGAAGAAGAAAGAGCAGACAGACACACAGACACAGAAAAGCTGGGATTGGGAGGTTTGGGCTCTCAGATGGTGAAGTCTGGATACTCAGTATGTTTATTATATACGAATGGGGAATCAGGGTTATTGGATGCAGCTGAATAAGCAAGTAGGGCTTTTACACACAGGTAAAAAAGGAGGCAGGTTTAGCTTGGAAGAAGCAGTCTCTGTAGGCTAGTGGTCTTCAGGCTAGAAACATGGTGGTAGTTGGAGAAGCAAGGCACAGTGGGTATCTCCCATTTTCTGCACATACTCTGTCAATATTCACACTCAGATGTGAGGAAGGCTTTGCTCAGTCAGCCACACACATTCACTCAGAGCTTCACTGGCTCCCTGTGCTGTGTGTTCACTAGGAGGAAGGAATTTCTTCACACAGTCTTTTCACAGCACATACTTTGATATTGAATATCATCTTAAGCTTTTTGGAAAATCCTATGCTGCCTTCTTGCTTCAAATGTCATTAACTTAGTTTTTATTTTTATCTTTTTCTGTTGCTCTGACAAAGCAGCCTGCAAATCACAAAAGCACCCCAAGAAAAGAAGAAGGAACTTGACTCGGTCGACTTAGCACACTGTCTTTTTTATATGGTCCAGATCCCATCGCACACAAAAATACGATTGCTAATTTATTATTTTTCCCACTCACATTCCCGTGGCATCAAAGGCGTGTGTGTAGTACATTTCCTCATGGCTGGCTATTGTTGACTGAAGGTATCTGGGCCAGTGAAACATTCCTAACACGTCCATCAAGTCTTAGTCTCAGTCATTAGCTTGAAATGGACTCCACCCATTGAGCTCAGACTCCGATTTTTGTTTCAGTAATATTTTACTCCTCTTTATGATGTTATGGTCAAGCCAGACTATACTGTGGCCTTCTATGCAGCACCTTCTGATTTAAATAACTTACATATATCATAACATACATTTATAATTACAGTGGGAACCGCTATATATGCCTGGCCGTTAATCCCAGCACTTGGAAGGCAGAGGCAGGTAGATCTCTAAGTTTGAAATCAAATTCTAGGACAGCCAGGACTACACAGAGAACCCGCCCCCAAGAAATTGTCACATGTGTATGATAACAAGAGTGAAGGACTGGGTATTGATTACTGACATTTGAATTGACACCATACATCTGAGCTCTCTGCTGTTGTGTGAGGTTTCAGCCCCATCTCCTCCCATCTCCCATGGAGAATGAACCTAGCCAGCTAGGGCTGACTACATCACAGCAATTGGAAACAGGATTTCCTACTAGGTGTGTGAATCTGAATAGAACACAAGAGTAAAAATTAACATCGAATTCGTTTTACTGGCCTCAGTAATGCCTTGAGCCCAGTGTTAATGGATCTGAAGTCCTTGATGGCAGTTAGATTACCTTTTCTTACAGTGGCCTGAACTTACAGATTAGTTGCAGAATCTCTGTTGCTTCCTTTTCTTTTTTGTTGTTGTTGTTGTGACAGTGTTTCTCTGTCTAACAGTCCTGGCTGTCCTGGAACCATTTCTGTAGACCAGGCTGGCATTGAACTCACAGAGATCCACAAGTGCCCTAGTATGTTAGAAGAAGACATCTGATGGCCTGGAACTGGAGTTAATGAATGGTTGTGAGCTAACATGTGGGTTCTGCAAACCAAACTGGTCCTCTACAAAAGTAACAAGTGATCTTTCTTTTTTATTGGAATTTCTCTGTATTTACATTTTAAAGGCTTTTCCCTTTCTTCACACTCCCATCCCCCTTCTTCTTCCTCTTGCTCCCATGAAGGTGCTCCCTCTCCTAATCATCCTCTCCCACCTCAGTGCCTTGGCATTACCCTACACTGGGAAAATAATTCTTCAGTGGACCAAAGGCCTCTCCTCCCATTGATGTCAGAGACTGTTATCCTCTGTTGCATATGCAACTGGAGCCGTGGGTCTCTCCTTGTAAACTCATTGAATGGTGTTTAAGTCTCTGGGAGCTGTGGTTGGTTTGGTTAGTTGATAATTTTGTTCTTCCCATGGGGTTGCAGACCCTTTCAGTTCCTTCAGTTTTTTTCTCTAGCTATTTCATTGGGGTCCCCGTGTTCAGCCTGACAGCTGCAAGCATCCTCAACTATATCATTATGACTCTAAAAAGCATCCATATCAGGCTCTATCCAATAAGCATTTCTTGACATCAGCAATAGTGCTTGGGTTTGGTGGCTGCATATGGGGTGAATTCCCAAGTGAGGCAGTATCTGGATGATTTTATTTCTTCAATCTCTGCTCCTCTTTTTGTCCCTTTATTTCTTCTTGTGAGCGTTTTAGTCTCCAGTCTAGGAAGGACTAAAACATCTACATTCTGGCCTTCCTTCTTTTTGAGCTTCATAATTTCTGTGAATTGTTTCCTGGGTATTCCGAGCTTTTTGGGCTAGTTTATGCTTATCAGTGAGTGCATACCGTGTGTTCTTTTGTGACTGGTTTACCTCACTCAGGATGATAGCTTCTGGTTCCATCCATTTGCCTAGGAATTTCATGAAGTCATTGTTTCTAATAGCTGAGTAGTACTTCATTGAGTAAATGTACCGCAATTTCTGTATCCATTACTCTGTCAAAGGACATCTGGGTTCTTTCTAGTTTCTGGCTATTATAAATAAGGCTGCTATGAAATGGTGGAGCATGTGTCCTTGTTGAAGCATCATTGGGTACATGCCCAGGAGTGGTATAGCTGGGTCCTCAGATAGTACTATGTCCAATTTTCTGAGGAACTGCCAGACTAATTTCCAGAGTGGTTGGACCAGTTTACAACCCCACCAACAATGGAGGGGTGTTTCTCTTTCTCCACATCCTCAGCAGCATCTGCTGTCACCTGAGTTTTTGATCTTAGACATTCTGACTGGTGTGAGGTGGAATCTTAGGGTTGTTTTGATTTGCATTTCCCTGATGACTAGGGATGTTGAGCATTTCTTTAGGTGCTTCTCAGCCATTCCATTTTTCTTAGTTGAGAAGTCTCTGTGTAGCTCTGTCCACCATTTTTGAATAAGATTATTTGATTCTCTAGAGTCTAACATCTTGAGTTCTTTGTATAGATTGGATATTAGCCCCCTATTGTCCCGTGCTACTTACTGTCTCGCCAGCAGGAACGTACGTGGAACACTAGGATCCTTCTGCAGCAAAACCTTTACTGCATCTTGAAGAGGAAGACCATGAGCAGGAAAAGGAACCCTAATTTATACCCACAAGGGTGGCATGTCGCTGTGTGATTGGCTGCCGCCAGTGGTCTGATCGTGACACCCCGGGATGGGCGGTGACTTGGCTCGCACCACTCTTTGTGCATGCGCCCAGTGGTTATTTACCACACTTTAGCTGATTCATGGCACCTGAAACCAGCACCATCTTGTAAGGGCGCAGCCTTCCGCCCTCAACATTTCCCCCTTTTTGTTTTACTAGAACAAGGCTGGTCTAGGCCTCTGTAGTTATGTCTATCTGCTGTGGCTCCTGTCTTAGGTCATTCCTCCAATGTCGCAGCCTTATCCGTCATAGGGTGACCCTATCGCCACTGGGCCCCATGTCTTAGATTGGTCTGCGCATGAGGAAAGTTGCCCGTCTCCGGATACCACAGTGCTGTGCGACAACTGCTAAATGGCCTAGGGTGAACTCTACAAAAGAGGCCAGCCAAAAAATGAATTAGTGTGGAAGTCATGATCACCCTATCGCGTGTAATGAGGAAACCTCAGCGATGTGCAAGGGCTGATCAATGACCGCTGAGTCTCTTTCGTCCCAGTGCAATGGATCTATAAATCCGTGGGGTGCAAGAGCAGAGAACTCAGAAGCCGACTAATTCTTGAGCATAGATAACCAAATTTTAGGGGAGGCCCCTTGTTCAATGGCCACAGGTGCTTGAGTGATAACGACCTTGTCACGTTTCTGTTGAGACCGGAGTCTGCAAACCAACCACAGCAGGAACACCAACCCACAGCAAAATATTGCACAAAAAGACCCACCCCCACCCATTCCTTAAAATAGAAGAAAATCGAAGAGATCCAGGTGGAGAGGCCTTCTGTCAAAGACAGGTCCATTTGTGTTGAGTTGATAGCCAACACTGCTGCCCTCAAAGACTCGAGAGTCTCGTCAAATCCTGCTGACCAATTTCCTGCAAGGTACAATCTAGACAGATTAGCTGCTTGGGTAAAATTTTCATATTGTACGCTGGTAATGCAAAGTGCCCCCAATTTTCTTTCACATCACAATTGGGCCATTTTCCATAAAATATTTACCTGTTCTTGAACTAGGTCAATACGCTGATTGACCAACGTGAGGCCTCCCTGTATCTGGGAATTGGTGGTAGCCTGGACATCTAAGGCAGATGTCACATGCGCCGAAAGCTCATTGATAGTTTGTACCGTTTGTACTGATGCTGAGAGTGCAAGAGCCGAGGCTGTAACCGAGACAGCCACTGCAGCTGTGACAATCAAGCTGACAATGATGGCAGAAATCCAGAAATCTCTCCTTTTCCTAAACAAACTTAAGCTACTGGGGGGCATCCACCGGAACAGGAACAAAGCGGAGCATGTGAGTATCTAAGGCAAAAGGATAGAAAGACACATCCCAGCATAAGGTATAAAACAATTATTCGGGGAGAAATCTAATCTTTCTTGGCCTTGTGTCATGCTAATATTACTTACTATCCATATAAATGGGGGCCGCACACACACAGGTGTTGCTGAGTAATTTGTTCTCTTATAGGTTGTATATTTTATATTGGATGTTGCCCAAGCAAAACTTTCTGAATTTTTACCGGCTTGTATTCCTGCAGCAACACCACCCTTCCAATCAAAACTCAATTGGCCCTTCTCACTATATCCTCCTGGAATCATGGACATAGGGCAAAGGCTCCACAAAGGAGCCACTGATTAAAAGGATTAGCCTCAGCCTTGCCAGGGTAGGATCATCAGTAGAATCATCTTGAGACTTGGCATCCTCCGTTACGAGGATCTTCCTCGTAAGGCGTTCAGGCACCCAGAATGGATTATCTTCTTCCTGTGGAAAAACACAAATAGCTCCCCTGGATCTTATTAATATAAGATCCGGGCCTTTCCATTGACCAGTCAGTACATCCTTCCATTTTACGATCTCTTTTGGGGTACTTGGCTCTGAGCAGTGACGCTCGGCCGCAGTTCGACCATGGTCATCAAGATTTAAAGAGAGCCATAGAAACAGCTGTTCTTGGTACTGAGGGCAGAGCCTTGTTGAATGGAGCCAAGTAAGCGCATCTGTGACTCCAAGGATGGTCTGGAGCTTAAATCCATCATTAAATAGGCAGCAGTGGCATCTGCTTATATCTTGGGAGGCTTCTGTAAGTTTGGTAAAATTAGTAACTGAGCAACTATATCACCTTCAGAAAAGGAGGATACGCTCCGAGGGCTAGAACATAAAACCTAGAGCTCTCCTGAGTGTCCATGATCTATCACTGCGGGGAGAACAATGACCCCCTTTCTGGCCATTGGAATGTACCCTATTACCAGGCCCAGGCTGTCATTGGGTAAAGACCCTTCATAACATGTATGAATAGGCTGAACCCCCATCTCTGGCATTAACAAGAATTGGGTGGCAGAACGGAGGTCCAATCTTGTGGGTCCTCCTGTGCTTCTGCAGACTGGGGAATCCTGGACTGAGGAATCCACCTGCGAGGGGCTTGGGTCCCATATGTTTTGGGGGCCTGAGACCGAGGCCCCGAAGCACGTTTTTTGGAGTGGAACCCTTGCCTGTTGACTGCTGAGGTAACAGTGGCAGAACTCGACCCTGAAGGTCTTTTATAGAGCGGCACTCAGTAGCCCAATGATATCCCTTTTTACACCGTGTGCACAGTCCTGGTAATCTTTTTTGTTGTTGTGCCTGACAATCTGTCTTTAAGTGCCCAGGTTTTCCACAATTATAACAGACCTTCTGGCCTTTTTGTCCCAGGTGCCGCGTACTCTGGATTATTGCAGCCTTCACTTTTGCCTGCCAGTCTCCTGGAGTCATGGCCAGAGTGGCAAGCCTCTCGACTTGGGAAATAGTAAAATTGGCACTAACTCCGTAATTACGGACTGACTCGGCAAGTTTCTTAATTAACACCAGAAATGCCTGCCGTATCTTTTTCTGCTCATCTCTAGTAAGGAAGGAATCTGAATAGAATCTTTCTATATAAGGTAGAGGGGCCCTGGGGCCTATAGGCCGGGAAACCGCGTGGTTTCCACCTCCCACTTTCTTCTGTTTTTTGCCCAAGCTGTTAGCTCGTCATTCATTTAGTTGGTATCTCTCTACCTCATAACGAGCTGCCTCGTCTTCTAGATCCTCTTCCTCAGAGGGGGTAAGCTCGTCTGTTTCTGAACTATCAAGCCCCAAATCCTCTAACTCTTTACCGGATAAAGGCTTTTACTTTTCGGGGTTTTCTCCTCCTTTCCCTGTTTCTCTCCCAGGATCCTTTTGTCCTCAAGCTTTTTCTCTTTCTCCTCTTTCTCTCACCCAGGGCGTCCTTTCTTTATCTCTCGCTTCCTTGGATCCAAGGTCCTTGGAAGGGTCTTTTTTCTTAGGTCCACCTTTTCTCTTTGAACTCTTTAATCTTTTCATCTCACTCTGTTTCTGACATGTTGTCTTGCAACTCCTCCAGAGCTCCCTGTCCTGCCGCTACCATAGCACGATAGGCTTCATTTTCTAATGAAACCCAAAGAAAAAGAATCAAGACAAGGAAGACAAGAATAAAAACTTCTACGGCGCCTTCAGCGGAGAGAGAGAGATGGGAGAGGTCAAGACCAAACATGTCTCTCAGAGCTTACCTCAGTCCTGCAGTTCTGGATCCTCTCCGCGGACTGAGGGTCTCCTTGGTACCAGCGATATTGAAGTTTCAGCACCAAATGTCCTGCGCTACCGTCTCACCAGCAAGAACGCACGCGGAACACCAGGATCCTTCTGCAGCAAAACCTTTATTGCATCTTGAAGAGGAAGACACCGGGCAGGAAAAGGCACCCTAATTTACACCCACAAGGGTGGCGTGTCGCTGTGTGATTGGCTGCCCACTAGTCGTCTGATCGTGACGCCCCGGGATGGGCGGTGACTTGGCTCGCACCACTCTTTGCACATGTGCCCAGTGGTTATTTACCACACTTTAGCTAATTCATGGCACCTGAAACCAGCACCATCTTGTAAGGGCGCAGCCTTCGGCCCTCAACACCCTATTAGATGTACGATTAGTATAGATCTTTTCTCAATCTGTTGGTTGCTGTTTTGTCCTTTTGACAGTGTCCTTGGCCTTACAGAAGCTTTGCAATTTCATGAGGTTTCATTTGCTGATTCTTGGTTATAGAGCATAAGCCATTGGTGTTCTGTTCATGAAAATTTCCCCTGCGCCTATGTGTTCTAAGTTCTTCCCCACTTTCTTTTTTATCAGCTTCAGTATACATGGTTTTACATGGAGGTTTTTCATCCACTTGGACTTGAACTTTGTACCAGCAGATAAGAAGGGATTGATTTACATTCTTCTGCATGCTGTCTACCAGTTTAACTAGCACCATTTGTTGAGGAGGCTGTCATTTTTCCATGAAATGGTTATAGCTCCTTTGTCAAAGATCAAAAGATCATAGGTGTGTGGAATCATTTCTGGGTCTTCAATTCTATTCCATTGATCAACATGCCTGTCTCTGTACCAATACCAGACACTTTTTTTTTTTAAATCACAATTGATCTGTAATACAGCTTGAGGTCAGGGTGGTGATTTCCCCCAGAAGTTTTTTTATTGTTGAGAATGGTTTTTGCTATCCTAGATTTTTATTATTCCAAATGAATTTGCAAATTGCTCTTTCTAACTCTATGAAGAAATGAGTTGGAATTTTGATGGGAATTGCATTGAATTTGTAGATTGCCTTAGGCAAGATGGCCATTTTTACAATGTTGATCCTTCCAATCCATGAGCATGGGAGATCTTTCCATCTTCTGAGATCTTCTTCAATTTCTTTCTTCAGAGACTTGAAGTTCTTGTCATACAGGTCCTTCACTTGCTTGGTTAGGGTCACACCAAGGTATTTTATATTCTTTGTGACTATTGTGAAGATGTACGTTCTCTAATTTCTTTCTCAGCCTGATTGTCCTTTGAGTAGAGGAAGGCTACTGATTTGTGTGAGTTAATTTTATATCCAGCCACTCTGCTGAAGGAGAACCTGGCAACAGTCTTAATCATATACATGACACTACCAGCAATGAGCTGTGACTCGGAAAAGAGCCGTTATAGACCAAGTAAAGGGAGAGAATCACCCATGCTAAACAGCTCATTTGTATAGAGTACATGACTACAGAAAGAACTATGCCAGAGTTAAAGCTGACTCAGTCACGCTGTTCATTCCATTTTTATAGAAAACACCAGTACACATTATGTGTCAAAGAGATAGGAAAAGTGGATTTTAAAATGCAGGAAAACAGAGAGGTGCATGACCCACGTCTTATGTTATATGCAAATTTAATAATGTTTATGGCAACTGGCATATTTAAGATATTTCAAATGTCATTTTTTGCTCAATTTTAGATTAATGTATTTTATTGTACCTACTTTTGTATTATAATTTGTTCTCTTTAAAACTTTAGGTTTTATGTGAATGCCTACCTGTCCCTTCTCGGTGAGCTATTCAGACATTTAGAATAACGGTCTTCATATCAATCAGAAAAATGCTTCTCCTTTGTTGAATACAACAATTGAAACATCAATGTTATTAGGACGACAATCCCATTTTCTTTTATTAAAGAAATATTTTATTAAAAGTAATTACAGTAGAAAGTTAAACTCATATGGAGGAGTCAGGGTTTCATTTGGTGCAAGTAAAGTTTTGTTTTTAAGTTTGGAAAGGTTTGAAAGGCAATGCACTTAGCTGGGCACAGTGGTGCACACCTTAAATCCCAGCACTGGAAGGAAAGGAATATGGATCTCTTGTGCGCTTCAGGACAGCTTGGTCTACAAGGCAAGTTTCAGGACAACCAGGGCTACTGCATACAGAGACCCTGTCTAAGAGAGAGAGAGAGAGAGAGAGAGAGAGAGAGAGAGAGAGAGAGAGAGAGAGAGAGAGAAAGAGAGAGAGAGAGAATAATAAACTCATTTACTAAAATTAATTGTTTTGAGAGTAGTGCTTTGAGGTTTCTACAATCTTTATCTTAATAGAAAGGATTCTAACTTTGGGCTTGAGATATGTACATTTCTAATTCCAGGTCTTGTGTGTCATTTCTATAAGTAGGGTCTTGAAAACCAGTTGTTGATATAATTTAAATTAGAAAATGGTCACCAATTCTGTTTTTGGAAAGCTTACTTCGTTACCTGAAGACAACTGACCTACCTTGCTACTGGAACAGAGTCTATTTCTCTGCTTTCTGCATATTACTGATTGACAGATATTTGTCATTATGAAATTGCAACATCTATAGCAACCTTTTACCTTCTGGACTGCAGGCTTCTAGAGAGACAATGACTGCTTTCTAATATGGCCCGTGAGCTGTGGATACAATGCGCTTGGACCCAGATTCCCTAACATCTTTTTGGAAATCAGCTTTGTTAATTTGGCAGACTTCCCACATAGAAAGTCTCACTTTGACATTATTTAGATTAGCTAGAACATCCAACCCTAAACACTAGAAACAACAGTAAAGCTAATGCTAGGGTTATTAATACATTTTCTTCCATTTAACATTTAATCAGCAAGTTGAGGTTTTCTTTTCTAAAGGTTTTCGTTGGAGTTGCAAGTACAGCCATGTGGAGCCCCATGTACAGCAGGCACAGCCCCTGAGTTCGGCCCCACACACGGCAAACCAAGTCTGTTCTTTCCATTACAGATTTAGATTCTGCCTGGTTTCTGTTCTCTCCGTTTGTATCAGCAGTCTAAAGCAACTGGCTGATGTAATAATACTATTAGAGATAAATGTTGGTGCCTACTCCATAATAAAGTAAATAAAACTCCATGTAACTCCATTAAGGCCACCCCAAATTACATGTTGATAGTGTCTGCTGCCTCGGCCAGACTACAAGCGAGGTTGCTACATTCCTTCCACTTTGTGCTTCCCTGCTTCATCTAGTCCAGAGCATTGCATGTGGTGAGCACTCCAAGATGTTTATGGGCTGGAAATAAACAAACACATTTAAAATAGGATTTGGAAAGCACTTCCTTTACAGATGCGGTGCTGGGTCTCCGTGGGCTCCAGCCAGGCCTCCCAGAGCTTCCTGCTGCACACAGTCTTGCATTCAACAGAACTTCAGAGAAACAGACCGAGAGCAGGAGGCCTGGGTCTGGTTAGGCCTCAAGAAGGACAGGCAAGGTTTCTTTAAACAGGAGCAGGATGGGGCAGAGCACCAGGAGAGCCTTCCGGTCAGGACCTATTGCTCCTGGCTGGGATGCTTATCCACTCTGGAGCCTCATTTTCATAACTATAGCTATAGGTATATGAATGTTATGTTATGTTTTATGTTATGCTATGTTATGTGCCTACGACAAGGCCAGTGTTTCTCAATCGTCACTGGGTTTCTGAATGGGTTGGGTGCTATAGAGCAGGCAGGCCTGGGTGCTACAGGTCTCTGCTGGGCCTCATGATACTTTCCAGGGAGATTACTGATAAGAGGTTAGAACTTGTTTAGGTCTTTCTCTGTGTATCTAAATCCTATAAATCAAAGAGATTATATACTTGCTATCTGCTTGCTGAAAAGAACTTAATAGCTCCATGTTTTATACCCACAGCACACAGATTCCAGTGCAGAACCTAATCCTTAAGAAGAAATAAGAAACATTTTACTTCTTCTTTTTCCTTTTTGTCTTTTTTACTTTGAGAAGAATTCTCAAATTTGACTTTCATATCAAAAGCTAAAGTACTGGTGGACTGAGAACACAGGGTTGGAGGACACACAGCGGGAGAGAATGTCCCAGTGATGTCCTGGACTCTGCAACCGGGATGGTCCTGGGATCAGGCTTCAGAGAGCTTCAGAAGTTGGGCGGTTATTTAAGCCATTTGCTATCTACTATTATCTCAGTTTCCAAGTATTGTGATTTCAACAACAAAGCCACCACAAGCCATTTGAATGCTTCTTCATCAGGGAGTGGAACTGTTTGAAAAGATGAGGACTAGGAGGTGTGGCCTTGTTGGAGAATGCAGATCTCTGTGAGTGCAAGACCAGCTTGGACTATGTAGTGAGTTCCAGGATACCCAGAGTTGTATAGTGAGATCCTGTCTCAAAACATCAAAACGTAAAAATAAATAAATAAATAAATAAATAAATAAATTACTGTAGAAATCTGAGAGTATATTATAGTTCCTGGACAATGGACATACATGGAATTCCTTCCTAACCTCAAGAATTCAGTTTTCTTGACTTAGCCCTTCAGTTGTCAGAGTCAAAGGATACATTCATTTTGCAGAATAGTAATAGGTCTTTAGGGTTCCAGGCAAAGAAGAACATGCCTGTGTGGAGTTACGGGTCCATGTAGGCTGCGGTGTCTAAAGAAGAACATGCCTGTGTGGAGTTACAGGTCCATGTAGGCTGCGGTGTCTAAAGAAGAATATGCCTGTGTGGGGTCACAGGTCCGTGTAGGCTGCGGTGTCTAAAGAAGAACATGCCTGTGTGGAGTTACAGATCCGTGTAGACTGCGGTGTCTAAAGAAGAACATGCCTGTGTAAGGGTTACAGGTCCGTGTAGGCTGCGGTCTCTTGCTCACTCAGTGGAGATTACAATTGACCTTGTCCCTCTCTAGCATAGTGTTATGAGTTAACCTGTGTAAGATGAACATAAAACCAGAGAGCATATGGTAGAGATTTGTCTTCAGAAAATCCTTCCAAAGAAGGGAGAATTTTGCTGTCAGCTGGTTTCTTTCTACTACGAATCATCCCCAAACCTGCTTGGTGGGGTTCACACCACTCTAGTGTTTCCTCTTCCTTGACAGGACCCAGGCTCCCATCTTCCTCCACCCTCACAAGATGAATGGGAGCCTAGGAACCCAGTAAAAGGCTTGCTGGGCTCCTGCAGTTGCGACATCTGGGGGCTGGAGAGGCATATTGACCTAAAGCTTGGAAAGCTGTTGTGACATCCTTGTGCTCACAATAGGTGGCCTTTCAGCTCCCCTGGAGACTGTGCCACCCAAGCTGACAACTGTGAAAGCGGAAGAGATCATGAATCAAGGAAATGTCCAGACCAGAGGACCAAAGCTTTAAAAGAATATGGGCTAAGAAATCAGTACCAGAAGACCACAGGCCTGCGATGCCTCCGGTTCTTTGTCCCCATGAATTTCCTCCAGCTTTGATCTCAGTTGTGAGAGCTCTGGAACCCTAGAGTCTCACTCACACTGAGCTTTAACCTTACCCCATAACAATGCATATTTTCAGGCCCACGTGAGATCTAGTGGTTAATGTCCAGAGTGGAATCTGAAAATCAATTTCTTTTTCTGTTTCTTCTACCCCAATCGTTCTTCCTTCCTTTCTTTCAATTCGTCTCCTTGTTCCCTATTTTTCCTTCTCTTGCTTTCTTTTGTCTTCTTTCAAAAATAAAATAAAATAAAATAAAAACCTTCTTAGCTGGGTGTGATATCAGTCAACTGAGATGCTGAGGACTGCCATGAATGTGCTGGGCTTTGATGTCTTATCCCAGTATTCCTGGCAACTCCACTTCCAGAGGACTCAAGGTTGCCCTGGGGAGGAAGCCCAGACTGGGATCATGGGATAGCACAGCAGAGGAAGAGGGGCCAGAAGCCCCGCAGTACAGAAAAGAACAGAGGGGCTCCAACCTAGATGTGAGCATCACTGATCTCTGGGCTGATGCTGAGAGAGAGAGAGAGAGAGAGAGAGAGAGAGAGAGAGAGAGAGAGAGAGAGAGAGAGAGAGAGAGATTCAGAAGAAAGCTCTTCTCAACACCAGTGAGAAAAGCCAGTAAATGGAGGGGCAATGGGGCACTTCCAGGGAAGGAAACTGGGTCTGACCTGCGTATAAGCAGGCTAGCTCTACTCAAGTCAGCTCCCTTCCTCTTCAAAAGAAAAACAATAGTTTGAGCTTGAAATCATCCACCTCTGCATCGGAGAAGGTATTGAAGTAGGTACCTTGGTAGAGAGGAAATGCTCAGAAGCCACATCTTCTGATTTTTCTTTGAAATCTCATTGTAAACTTTGGACTGAACACAGAAGGTGAGCACTTTATACTAAAATTGTTTTTGTTGTCCCAGACATTGACCTTGATATAAAATAACCTTGTTTAGTTTCCTCTAGGTTTTCCACATATGAATGCTTTCCTTTGTATGTTTCTAGGTAAGTCAGTTTCACAGCTGGGCTGTGTGCAGCCAGCATGTCTGTCCCAGTGCTGAGTCTTTGATGAAGAAATCTGTGAGGGTCTTATTGGTGTGTGTGTGTGTGTGTGTGTGTGTGTGTGTGTGTGTGTGTGTGTACTGATTTGATCCTTTTTCAGTTGAGATTCTTTAGTTGTGTTTAACTTCTTTACCCTGTGATATGAAGACATAAAATAGCTCCCAAAGGCCATGGGTTGAAGGCTTGGTCTTTGGGATGGTGCCTTTGGGAGGTGGTGGTAGGTTGGAAGGTTGGAAGGTTGGAAGCTCTTCCAGTGACTTGTAGGCATGCCCTGGACAGAGACAGTGAGGCTCAAGTCTCCCTTTATTTCTTTTGTCTTCTGACCATGAAGCAAACATCTAGATTCTGCCATGTACTCCTGATTTGATGTGGTGTTATGTTTGCAAACCAATCTTCCAAATTCATAAGCTAAAATAATCCATTTTCTTTTTATAAATGAGTTTTCATAGGTATTTGTCATAGTAACAAAAAGCCGACTGAAAGACAATGACCCACATACCATGATATTCTTAAGAGAGCAGTAGTGGCACACACATTCTCTTAGTAAACAACAGCTCTCTAATTGGATGTAAGGCCAGCTCACCAAGTGGGAATCGTGCCTTGTACTGGAAACACAGCCAGCTACCCTGGGTTAGTGAAGTCACAGATCTTGAAGGAGAACCTACAACTGCCTGCCACATTACTACACAAGCCTAATTCCTAACTGCATTCTAAAAATGTGTCCTTATACCCACCTTCGAGTGCAGCTCTCAGCCGTCATTAAAGAAGCATCTCCTTCAACAGAGACCAAAACAGAAAATGGATTAAAATGGCTACTACAAGTTGCTACAGGGAGTCCAGCCCTAGGTAGAGCGCAGTTCCAGCTGATACACCCATAGTACCCGAGGCTCAGGGCTCATTGAGGAAAGGGAGTTAGAAAGATTGGAAGAAGCAGCAAACAGGAAGTTTGCTATTAAATTTTGTCTCCTGGAAACACCAGAGCTGCTACACCCAGGAAGTCTTATTACCATGGCTTCCTAAGCAAGACCTGAACAAGGACAGCTCCAATAAATGCACTACCATGGAAGGGGGCAGCTGACAGGGGCTCAGTACGCAGAAATAGTTTTCTCCAGGGGATGAATTCCAAAACTGGTTACACAGAAATCGTATACATACTATTAACAGTATATGGTCTAAACAGGTTGTAGTTAAATATATAGAAACACATGTACACACAGGTACACACACATTAAAGAAGAAATTGAGGACATGATTTTTAGAGAGAGCAAACGTGGGTTGCACAGGAAAGGAAAATGATGTAACTATTTTAATATAAAAAAAATTAAAAGTACTTATTTTTCTAAGTAAAGAAAAGCTCATTAATGTAGTAAATACAGATTTTTTTTTCATTTATTGACCTGGGGGGGGGGGGAAGCAGAGAGCTCAAATATCCAGCCTGCTACCTATTTTTTTTGATTGTTTGTTTTAATATTATTATTTGCCAGCTTAGAGAAGAAGGCAGAAACAACACTAATCCATAACGGTTATTTCTAAACCTTTACAACTGGCATTGCCTTCTTCTTCTTTAATGGGGTTAAAATCTCCCCTGCTGAAAAGGTTTTGATATGACTCAAATTCCCCAGGACTTCATTTGGGTCCCCAGGGCATACAGTTCTTAATGTACCTTTGAACCTGAACACCCCGCTTATTGTTTCCAGACCCCAGCATCACTGAAAGGGCTGCTCAACCCCACTCAACCACCAACAGTGGCCAAGGGATGCTATATTGGTGGCCTATTGTTCTAGCCTGGCAGACCCTGGAAGACATTTGGAACATGTTTTTTAAGTTTGAAGTTTTAAAGAGAGTATTTACAAGGTCAGCTGTTTAATGTTTTTTTCACTAATTAAACTAATCCCTTGCAGTCTGCCTCTCCTTTGTGTTTCATATTTATTGTGATCTATACAACATATCGAAAATATATAAAGCCTCTACCGTGGTAAGGAGAACATAATAACTAATTAAATAACAGAATTATTACATCAATTTTTGCCAGGGTCAGTTTAGCCACATGGTCCTTCTTGCTCTTCATTTTGATTTGAAGGCTCCCAAGGAGTGTGCCTTTGGGGCACTGGCAATTAATAGGTCTTTGTTCCCAGTGGGCCTTCCATACCCCAGGCCCAGCCCCTCGAGTGATGTACTTACTGGTCTAGAGTTTTTATTTTCCTATCCCCTTTGGGGCCTTGTGGTCTCTGTTGAATTTCAGGCCTTGGGTTCCTGGCTCCAGTGGGTGGCCTGGCCTGCCCGCCTCTCCCTAAGCGCTATAGAGGCGTGAGCAAAGAGCATGTCTGGAGGCAGTTCAGAGTGCCCACCAGCTGGGCTCTGGAGTGAAGGTCCACCCTGGTTAGCCGATTCCTGGAAACATGATATCCAGAACTTGTGGTACTAATGAGGCCCTCTGGTTTTCCCTGGAGATGTTTACATACAGCTGTTCAGTGGAATCTGTCTACCATTCAGACTCCTCATATAGAGAAGATGTGTGCAGATGATTGAACCTAATGACTCAGTCCAGTTGCATGGTAATAGTGCTTTGAGGAGTTTTGAAAGAGGGGAAGAGGGGAGAGAGGAAAGGGTGGTTTCCTGTTTTACTCAAACCATTTTCCATTCGTGAGGGGAGAAAGGCAGGTCTGAGACTCCAGCAGAATTAGCAGGATACACACTACTCCATTTTATGATGTTTGGCAAGGGAAGTATGTTAAGTCAGTTTAATCTGTTTACTTGGCTCTTCCAGGCTTGCTGTATAGATGGGGCCTGGACGAGGGACGCTGAGAGTGAGAGATGTTTGTGCTAAGGTGGTTTCCTTTATAAGCAGGACCAGCAACACCTGGAGATAAGTTGTTCACTGGTGATCCAAGGGTTAGCTTGAACATCCTGCAGATGAGGACTCAAACCCTTGCCTCACGGGCTGCTTTGGAGTAGCGTTGGCTCAGTCCCCATTTGTTGTGCACCAGCAATGTGACTTTGGGCAAACGTCATGAACTCGCTCTTTCTCTCTGAACTCCCTACCTAAGAAGGAAGACCTTTGCAAGAACTGCATGGGAAAGCAGACATGGCTGATCTTTGCAGTCTTAAGGCAGCACAGGAATGCGCTGGGAAAATATGTGTTCTTCAGCATCCAGAAAACATGCTAGACAGAGAGAGGATATGCCATCAGCTTGTTTTGAAGGAAAATTTGCCCTTCCCAGACCTATTCCAAGACGGCAAGACTAGGGCTTCATTGGCAAAGATGACCTAGGAGTCAGGTGCAGTAGAGTCATAGGCACCTCACATGATGCTTGTACCACAGTAGGACCAGCCCTATGGTGACTTAGCCATGGAAACAAGCACAGGGAACTGCAGGGGACAGTAGCATTCTTGATGCCAACTGATCACGCTCTGGCTATTCTGAGCTCAGCCCTTACCTCCCTCCATTGTTAGTCCTCAGGTATAGTTCTCAACTTCTCTCCACGAAGGCATCTCAGCACAACTATATTTCAATTGTTCATCCCCAACCCAGACCCCATCTACACAAAATGTCTGAAAGAGCCATCTCTAAACTCCATCCCAGTTCTTATCTGTGCTTTATGGAGGCAAAGAGGGAATGAAGTTCCATCCATTCATAAGCTGCCCACAGTAACCTCCAGCATTCCTTAGCATCCTTTAGAAAAAGAGGAGAGAACCATGCCATGTGGCTGCTTATTGTAGCTGGTTGAGGCAGATGAGAGGCTGCCATTAAGAATACAACGTTCTCAAGAGGTCTCTGAACCTTTCTTTTGATATTCCAGGGACACATGTTGAAATGCAACCTGTCTTAGCATTTCATTGCTATGCAGAGACACCGTGACCGTGGCAAGTCTTACAGAGGAAAACATTTGATTGGGGCTGGCTCACAGGCTCAGAGGTCAGTCCAGTATCTCATGGCAGAGAGCACGGCAACGTGAACGAAGACATGGTGCTGAGAGAGAGCCGAGAGTTCTATATATGAAGAAGGAGACTGTGTCCACACTGGGTGTAGCTTCAGCATATATGATCTCAAAGCCCACCTACACAGTGACACACTTCCTCCTGATACTGTCACTCCCTATGGACAAACATTCAAACACACAAGTCTGTGGAGCCATTCCTACACATGGAGCCATTGTAAAGGAGCAAGGGACTGGTTATAAGACATGAAGGTCTGCTTAGGCTTTTAAATTTCTTTATAACTTTAGAAGAGTCAAATTATTGTTGGCATGAAAATGGAATCTATAAGATATGTGTTTATATTGTTTAAATAGTATTTATAACATATTAGAGTGTTTTCGTGTTGTATGAACCATTTGTGATTATGTAAGGTTTACCAATATGCCAAAGACATCTCATATTGGTTTGATTTATCTCTTTATAGTTCATCAACTAGGTGGATATATCCTACAACCTCACTGCAGCAAACATTAATGGCATGGTTTTCAATTTTGTGAAAAAGTGGATGAAAACGCAGATCATAGCTGCTTTATTCATCATTGTTCCATTTATGTGGAAATTATAGAATTATGACAAAATTGCTACGAGTGATTTCAGTGACCAGAATTATATAACAAAATCTACTCAGATCCCTTTCTTTGAACATAGAACAGTCATTTTTGTTTTTGTTCATGACATTTGAAACGTCTTTTGTTCAAGCGCTGTGTAGATCATAAGACTTTGTAATTTTCAAAGCGATTTACAGACCTCGTTTCACTCGCTGTTTGTTTTCTTCTCCCGTAGCATAGGGAAGATGCTGGGACTCAGAAAGACCAACAGAAGCAAAGGCTGAAGCTACCTGAGACTTTGCTGTCGCGTGAGTGTCCCAGGTAGCCCTCACTGGCTCTCCTGTGGCCCGTGCTACTGTTGTGTGAGATTTTTTATTGTGTTTATTTGATAGGGATCTTTTAATCTCCCATTGATGCTCCATAAGGGGAACCAATGTGTGTTTGGTTATCTTTTGTGCGTGTGCACACACTTGTGTGTATGTGCGTATGTGTGTGGGGGGGCGGGGGTGTGCTGAATGTCTCCTTTTTGTTTTTTAGGTGTTTTGTTTTGTCTTATCTTTGCATTTTGGTTGTGTTTACGACACAGGCTTTCTCTATGTAGCTCAGTCTACTCACTCTGTAGACCAGACTGGACTCGAACTCACAGAGATTCACCTGCCTGTGCTTTCTGAGTGCCAGGATTTAAGGTTTTGAATGTCTTCCTCAGCTGCTCCCCACTTTACACTTTTGGGACAGAGACTTTCACTGAGCCTGGGTCTCACTGATTCAGCTAGACTAGTTGGCATGTCCTTTGTCCCAGGTACCAGGATTATAGGTGCCCATCAAGTAAGGACCAAGCATTTAAATGTGAGTACATGGGGCCAGTCTCATTCAAACAACCACAATATGTTTCTGGTTTGTGTGTGCTCATGTTTGTGCATGCATGCGTGCGTGCTTGGGTGCGTGTGTGTTGTCGTTGTTTGTTTTTTAATTTTAGGCTGAAGCTGTGATAAGAACTGATGTCTGTCTGATGGTTAAGGTGGTCTTATGCATAAGAACTGATGGGGGCTTTTGGATTCTGAAGTCCTATGATGACATGAAGTGTGAACCTACATTCACATCCTGTTGAGCCTATGAGGGGAGAGAGAGAGAGAGAGAGAGAGAGAGAGAGAGAGAGAGAGAGAGAGGGAGGGAGAGGGAGGGAGTGAGGGAGGGGGAGGGAGGGAGGGAGAGAGAGAGAGAGAGAGAGGGAGGGAGGGAGGAAGGGAGGGAGAGAGAGAGAGAGAGAGAGGGAGAAGGAGGGAGGGAGGGAGAATCACTTCTTTAAGAGTCTGCTTGGGACTTCTGGGAGACATGGCTAAAGTTGGGGCTACTGCTGACCTGTCACATGTGGCTTTCCTTCCGTTCCTCAGAGTTGCCAAGGAAGGGAGAATCATTTCCATGCTGACATCTTGATCCAGACTAGGCCTCATCAGACATTGTTTTGGCTTGAGAACTACTGCCTAACTAATGCACACAGTCCCTGAATTTCAGCTTAGAAATCAGTCCCAGCCACAGCCTTCTCTGAGCTGAAGCGACTGGATTTGTTGCACCAGCAGCTGCAGCAGCGACCTTACGCCTTCTCTCGGTGTGTGTCTGTGACTTTCGTGACCCCCCTCCCTTGGGGGAGGGGTCTTTTGTTTATGCATGAAGCACCACTTTCAGTTAGAGTCATGATTATGTGACTTTGGTATTTGTTCTGTCCTCACTCTGGGCCAACACAAATATGTCATCACACTCGACCTTCCTTTGCATAAGAAAGACTTTGGAAGGCCACAAGATTTTCTAATCAACAATAATGAGGGAAATGGGAGCACCTGCAAAAGGAAGGAAAACCTCCAACTGCAGATTCAGAGATAAGACATAACAAAGCCATTCGCCGGCTTGTGAGGCTCTGGTCTTGTCCAAGAATGTGGAATGCTAGGAGCGCTTGTGTGGAATTCCCTGTAGCCACCTCGTTCCAACACAAGCAATAGGAGCCTGCCAAGCCGGGAGCGTTGTTGTCTGCCTCACGATCACTGAATGAAGCCTCAGACATCCACCCAGGAAGGAAAGAGGGGGCAGGTTCCTAGCACCTTAAACTTGGCATTAAAACACCAGTGGGTACTAGTGGGAAGAGCTGCTCTCAACCATTCTCCTTTGCTGCCCCCTCAACTCGAAGCCACCCACATGATTCTTGCAGCCGAGGCCTGGCTATTAAGAGGCCTGCTTCTGAAGCTTGTCGTGGGATTTGGGGAGAAAGAGGGTCCCTCTTTTTCCAACTCACACGTTAGTATTTAGTAGCCTTGTTTTTATCCTTTGAAAATAATCCAGCCAGATTAGGGGATCTCCAAATTGATTTTATTGTCCAAATTTTATTTCTCTACTCCTAAGGAAATTTAAGCTTTTCCTAAAAGCCTGGTCTGACATTCTCTGGAGTGTGTTCTCTTCTTCACTCCTTGGGAAAACAGCTTGTTCAGCAGCTTAGGTGTACGTCAAGGGAGAATACTTGCCTGAGTGTGTAAGGTGGGACCAGACCCTACTCTGGGCTGGGAGCATGCTCCGGGGCCAGATCCAACTGGGTTCAGGTGGACCGTCATCTTTAGGCCTCTTAAACAAGTTTCCTAAACTTTCCCAGACTTGCTTTCCTCATCCCAGGGAGAGGAGACACAACCGCTCTGCTGTCCCCAGTTCTTCCTGTTCAGCTTCCCTCGTCTTGTTCGGCCATCTCTCTTTGGCTCTATGCCTGCCTCTGGTCCGTTCTCTTCTGTTCCCTCAGTGTATGGGTACCATTCAGTTCACAGGGATCAAGGCTCTGATTACCCGAGTTTCTGTTTCTGTCTCCTTTTGTGACCTCTGAGGCAAGGTCAGAGAACCTGTGTCACTTGGCATGAAGACATTCTGCTAGTTTTCATAGGTTACATCAGAAGACTCCAGCTGCATAGGGCTGCTCGGAATGAGAAACACTTGGATTTCATTCTCCAAAATGAGTGTCTTTTACAAAGTCAGCCTGGGCTTTTAAGCTGTGGTGGTCTTGGAATTACTAGCACTTTAGAATGGCCTCTCTTTAGGGACTCTCTTCTTTGCTCTTATTGAGGAAAGACTGGGGAACTGGAAAGGGGGAAATGGAGAGACAAAGAGGAAAGAAAGGGTGTGTTTGTGTGTGTAAGCATGGGGTTGGCATAATTTGGAGGTAGCTGGTAAGTTTTATTTTAGAAGGGGGTTTTCTCCAGTTTTTAAAAGTCAAACTCTGCCTATTATGTACTGAACCCCAATCATGAAGCCGAGAGCGTAGAGTCTCATCCATGTACTGAACCCCAATCATGAAGCTGTGAACATAGAGTCTCATCCATGTACTGAACTCCAATCATGAAGCCGAGAGCATAGAGTCTCATCCATGTACAGAACCCCAATCATGAAGCTGAGAGCGTAGAGTCTCATCCATGTACGGAACACCAATCATGAAGCCGAGAGCGTAGAGTCTCATCCATGTACTGAACCCCAATCATGAAGCCGAGAGGGTAGAGTCTCATCCATGTACAGAACCCCAATCATGAAGCTGAGAGGGTAGAGTCTCATCCACAGTCCTGGGTGTGGAATACAACATAGTCTCACACGGCTGTGGCATTTGAGATGCACCTTAAGTGCCCGCTCCTGCCAGTTGTGGTCTCAGCCTGGCACACTTTGTTGAGAAACAGGGAAAGAAGGTGGGAGTTCTTTATCAGTGCCATGACGGAGGGGTCTGTACAGATCATGCAGTTGCCAACTTTCTGGGGGGAAGCAAAATGGCTCAGGTGGAGCATGGCATTCTGAAAGGGGAGGGGGAAGCGAGCACTTTGTTTCGGGAATATCGGTGGGAGAAGACAAGACCACTGACACGAGCAGAAAAGGAAAACTTGCTGCCTCGTAGGGGAACAGAGATCCGACCTGAACATGAAACCGCATGGTGATGTCATTCTTAACAAAAGTCTCCTTGCACCTGTTAATGCTTAACCTCTGCAGCGGTGGACCAGAGTAATTCGGCCGGACATAGCCGCTGAGTGCAAATGGCTTTCTAGATTTCCCCATATGCCTTTTCTGTCTTAAACTATTGATAGTTGTAAAGAAAAGGGGTGGAGAAACCCTTTCACTCAAGTGTGCAGAAGACATTTTGCTCGTCTTTAAGTCCTTTGATGAAAAGTTCTTTCAGAAAAATTTAACCTTACAAGATTTCTAAAAAGCCTGTCTCGCTTTTAAAATGTGTTAGTCATAGAGATGACAACGTGAATCACATAAAACAGACAAGGCTGTGGCTACGCAGCACAAGTTCAAACCTGATTGGCTCCTGTCTTCCCAGTGCATTCATGTCTCAGCATAAAGCAGGGTGTATGCTCACATGATTTTTCGAAAAGTATGTGTTTGTTTCTATGTTATGTATGTGTTTGCCTGTATGTACATATGTCTGTGTACTGGGTCCATATTGTTTTAGGACAGCTTTCTCTAGGCCCTACCCCAAAATGCTTTTGTCACCCAGAAATGAAAAGAGTTAGTGTCTGCAGTAGCTGGGAAGTTCTGTGACCTTTGTAGAGTACTGTGGGGATGGCCCATTTGGATCTGAAGGTAGAGAGTTCCAACCCCATTTATAGCATGACCTGTCTAAATTGTGCACACTTCCAGCTCCCCTTATAAATTGCTTCTCTTTGGATCAGGATGTAACCTTCCTCAGTCAAGAATCCCAGTGTCTTGTCTAGAACTTGGAACAAAGTAAATGCTTTATGAGCCTGTGACAGCGCCTGGAGCTGGGGCAGGACACGGCTCTGATGAGTTCTGACACATGGTGGCAGGGCTTCTCAGTGGGGTTGCCTAACCTTGTTCCTTGTTGAGGGGGAACTTAGCAATGTCTGGACACAACTTTGGCACAATGTGGGGCAGAGTTGGAGTGCAAAGGGTGCGAAGGGTCATGCTAAGGGCATTTGATGGGTAGAGTCAGGAGCAATGATGCCAAGACTCAGGACAACAATCTCTCTTGTCCTCAGTGATTTATAACTTGGCAAATAGTGTTTTTCTCGATGCCCCTTGATTTTGGGGGCCTATCCTCTACTTGGCTATCTTTCCTCTGTGCATTCCCTACCCAGGGGTCCTGGAGAGTTTGGAGAGAAACAGAAAAGGGCAGTTTCCCTTTGTTCCCCACGTTGCCTGCTTGGAGCTGCTGTGGGTTGCTCTTCATCTGGCCTTCCCAGGTGCCGGTACCTCTGCAGTTTGTATAACCACAAGTGAAGGTTTCGGGTAATGTGAAGATCCAATAGAACAGTGGGACCCGAGAGAGAGGACATGAGAGTCTTGACACTTGACTGTGTCCCAAAGATAGCAACACCCTTAGGCTGGAACACAGAAGAAAGGGGTTGCCAGTCCATTCTGTTTACACGGGACCAGCCAATCGTCCTAACAAGTGTGGCTTGGCTGGGTTTTATCATATGCAGCAACTATCCCTCTC